>NW_028243595.1:0-14000 GCF_964263255.1 Lissotriton vulgaris | reverse complement strand
GACTAAAGAATGAGCAGTGGAAGACGGTGCAAATTATGTCAGTGGATTTGGATCTGAAGGCTGGGAGGCAGATGCTCAGAGTTTCTATTGAACAAATTTTAAACTAAGAATTTCACACATACTATTTGGCCATGGGGAAAAGTTTGTGAAACTCTTAATGACTTTTTGTTGTAAATTTTGACTGCATATTTTTGTAAGTAATATTATTTATAATGGAAGAAAATTGATGATGGTGTTTTGTTTTTTCAAGATTGTTTGCCATATCTCATAGTTACGTAAGAAATTGGTCTGAGAAAAAAACATTTAAGATTGTTATTGAGATTGTTGTTTGGATTTCTTTTAGATATTCTTTTTGATTGTCTTTTTTTTGCCCGCTGTTATGTGATGAGTCTTATTGAACTCACTGTTTCAAGTGAATCTCAATATATTCTGAGAACAGCAAAAAAGGCATCTGAAATGCTTTACAAATGATTTTGTGTTGTAAAAGATAAATTGTAACTGTATTTTGTTTATCTTCTACAGATGCTAAATTTATAATAATATATATTTTTTTAATTTAATATTTTGAAGGTAAGTATAACTAACTGTTAAAAATGATCGATGGGATGTACTTCTACAGAGCTGAAGTAAGAGAACGTCCATGGTGTACATAAGTTTGTAAAGACGGTTTGTATCTTTTCAACATTTTTGAAGAAATTAAAATATATATATACTGAGTGTACCTGTATTCTTTGCATTTAACTACAACACATCAACTACTTTGGAACTGGTAAGGTGAATAGATATTTTGTACTTTTTTAGTACTGCACTTTATTATAATAGCCCTAGTGTTTTTCTATAGTGATAAAAAGTCACTGGTTTGAAAATGTAAGGAACATTTTAAACTAAAATTTAATATAAGAAATGTAATTGATATATTCATATAAAGTAGTTGAGAATGTTTTTGCATAATATTTTTTAAATGTCAAAATAGTTGATAAACCTAGTTTTGTATTATGTATTAAGAAAAATGATGAAATGAAGTGTTTATATTTTTCCACAAGGAACAACAACATTAAAAAATTCACTATGGAAGAAGAACAGAACAATATGGAAATTAGTTTTGAAATTAGTAACACTCTGATTGAGGGGCTAAATATACCTTTCATGGGGAGTGAGAATGAAGATAAAGGTATTGCTGCTGGAGATATCACCTGTGATTTTTTTAGACGAAACATTGGATGATGATTTTATTCAAGCATTAGACGACATCGAGTTTCATGATATGACTTTTGAAATTCATCCAGAAAAAGAGATTTCAGACGAAATGATGTTAGAAGCTCTAATATATTATGAAATGTTACAGGAATAAATGTATGATTTAAAATTAAAAATGGTTTAAGAGACTCTTCTTGTAGAATTGTAATCATTCAGGTAGCATCTAAGTACTCATGGTGCAAAGTGGACCTTAGGATATGTACTGCTTCAAACTTCTATTGATTATGTATGTACTCTTCTATGCACCAGCAAAGTTGTGTTTTATAGCTTTTATTTCCAGGTCTATAGTCCTCTGTCTCCCTCCCTCTATCTCCCTCACTCTCCCTTTCTGTTTGTCTCCCACAGCTTCCCACTTTCTCTGTCTCTCTCCCTCTATCTGTTTCCCTCCCTCGGTTTGTCACTCTCTATCTTCGTCTCTGTCTGTCCCTGTATTTCTCCCTCTGTCTCCCTCTCTGTCCCTCTGTCTCTGTCTGTCTCTGCCTCTATCTCTCTGCTCCTGTCCCTGTATCTGTCTCTATCTGTCTGTCTCTGTCTTCATCTCTATCACCCTCCTTCTCTCTGTCTTTCTCTTTCCCTCCCTCCCTCTCTCTCTGTCTTTTTCTGTCTCCCTTCATCTCTCTCTCTCTGTTTATCTTCCTCTTGCTTGCTCTCTAACTCTCTCTTACTCTCTCTCTGTGTCACTAACTCTCTCTGTCTCCCTCTCTCTCTGTTGCTACAAGGCCGCAGAGGGGGAAGCCAGCACGTTTTGCAATTTTACACCCAACTGAAGTTGAGTTCTATACTGGTTTCTATCCTGAAAGGAGTTTACTAGAGCCCTTTGCAAGAGCAGATGTCTGCCGTGTAGAGACCATAACACAAGAAAAGCCAAGCCTTGATCCATACGCAGAGCACTTCTTCAATAGGGTTTACTCTTGCTAAATTGTGCACAGCTTTAGCTAACAACACTTCATGAATATTCTACCATCAATAAATGAGAGAGCAAGCAGAGAGAACATGCCTTGAATTTTCAGAGTGTAGCCATGGAACGTCTCTCCAATGGTTCTATACAGAATAGCTCTAGCGTACACCAAAAGTGAAGAACTATGAGCACATGCACACACATTTTTAACTTGGCATGCATACCATACATCCTGCTTCTCTGCAAGAGGCTTACCTTGGTTCGCTGTGCACAGGCTGCCGATGCCAAGGTTAAGGCTTTGTTCTGTAAGTTCAAGACATCGAAAGAATTTCCACAACAGGAATTGCAGAGCCCCTATTAACACTGAATGCCTTTAGTGTGTTTTTTTTGTAGTTGATAGACAGGCGGTTATTTCCTTCGTCTAGCCTGGAGATGAGAGCTATTAGCACTGCTGCATTTCACAAGGGTTTCAAAGATCATAGAGCAGAATGTTAAGGAATGCCTCTTAATTAGCAGCCATTGTGAGCTAAGTGGTTGCGACACACCCACTATTTGTAGGCGACACAGTACTGTGTCGGGACACACAGTTTGGAAAGCTCTGCCTTAGGCCATGGACTGCTTTAAACCTGTATAGACTATGCATGCAATCTTCTATGTAACTACAAACGAGTCCTTTATACTTTGAATTCCCCAGTCTGTATCATTATACTTTCATCAATCACTCTCTTTTTGTGATGTTCCATGGCACAGCTTTTTACGTGATATTTATCAGGCAGAAATAACTCAATTTTTTTGGCATACTGCTACATGATAAATATCAGTCCTTTTAACATAGTGTTCTGCTTTAAAGGAGCATGCAATGGGTGTTGCTGGGAGCATTCACAGCAACAACTATAGCTTTTTGACACTGCCCCAGACTTATGAGAAATTGTAAATTTGAGGCAGTGACAAAAGCTTACGCCTCCTAGTAGAGGTGTGAGGAATGCACAACAATGAAAAATTGTTTTATTTCTGTTTGTTTCTCATTTTTCTATGTTTGCTGCATTCTGCAGCACATATAGAAAAAAGAAAAGTCTCTTGTGATTAATTTTGTACAGCAAGGTTTCCCTTGCTGAACAAAAATAATTATCCCTGCAACACAGGCACCCTTGTACTATTGTGCAAAGGTGCCTGCGTTGGCACAGGTACACCATTGAGTTATGGTGCAGGGGAAAATGAGAGGCATGTGCCGTATCTGATAGATACGGCGCATTCTACTCTTTTTCATTCGACGTAGGGAAGTGCAGCAGGAACACCTGCTGTACTTCCCTATGGCAAAATGTCATAAATGAGGTACTATGTCATTAGCCAAGTATGATAGTGCAAAGTGGGCCAAAGGGCAAGGAGTTCTTCAAACCCCTATAGACTATTCGCATACTGTTCTATGCACCTCCAAATTTGACTTTTATATATTGAATTCCCTAGTCTCTCTCCTTACACTTGCAGCAAACACTCTTTCAACTAGACACTCTCCTTGCAGAATAGTATCATTCACGGCCTCATTTATGAGACTTCTTGTGCTATTGGAACGTCACTTTTTGTGATGTTCTGTGGTACAGCTGTCAGCGTGATATTTATCAAGAAGTACTAAGGCACTTTATTTGGTGTACTGTTGCCTGATAAATATCAGCCCCTTTACTGCAGTATACTGCGTTAAACGGGTGTGTAATGGGTGTTGCTAGGGGTGTTCCCAGCAACACCCATGGCCTTTTGACACTGCCCTACTTTTATGAGAAATCATAAATCTGAGGCACTGACAAAAACGTATGCCTCCCCTGGGGAGGCATAAGGAAGGTACAATGGGAAAAATACTTTTATTTCTCTTCATTTTTTCTTTTCTATGTGTGCTGATTTCCGCAACACACGTAGAAAAAGGAAAAGTCTCCTGTGATTATTTTTCTACAGAAAGGTTTCCCTACCTGTACAAAAATAATAATCCTTGCAACGCAGGCAGCCTTGCATTATTGTGCAAAGGTTCCTGCGTTGGTGCAGACAGACCATTGTGCGCTGTTGCAAGGGAAAAGGATAGGAATGCACTGTATCTTATAGATATGGCGCATTGATGTCTTTTTCTTTTGCCATAGTGAAGCGTAGTAGGAAGGCCTGCTGCACTTTTCTACTGCAAAATCTCATAAATAAGGCCTATGTCTGTAGTCAAGTATTCATGGTACAAAGTGGGCCTTAGGACATAGAGTGTTTCGAACTCCTACAGACTGTGTATACACTGTTCTATGTACCTGCATATTTGCTTTATTTATGATGAATTTTGAAGTTTCTATCTTTTCACTTCCAGCAAACACTCTGTTACTCGTGGTATAGTTTTATAGTGACTCATTGATGCTTGTGAAGTAAGGAATTCACTACATTAAAACAGTAATTAATAGTTGTACAATAAGTGGTATATCCCCAGAGATATGACACCATGGATGCACCGTATTTACAATGTGGTGCACTATGAGGAAAAAATGGCACAGATATATGATGTATCTGTGCTGTGAAGATGGTGCATTGCTTGACTTGCATTGGAAGTGCAATGCAGCTCCAGGAATGGTCTTTGGGCCCTATGCTCATAATGCTGTATCAATCCTTACACCTGCTTCAAAAAGGTGCCGGGTTTTGACGCAGTATAAGCCCAAAAGTGACTGAATCAAATCTTTTAGATTTCACTTAGTTACTTTTAGGAGGTGTTCCTGCACCAGAACACCCCCCACCTGCTCAGGAAAGCCTCCTTCTGGCGCAGGGCTTTACAATTTGGCGCACCCTTCAATTACATCACATTGTAAATACCATACATTATGGCACATCGTTTGCACCATCACTGCATCACATATGTGATGCAACAGTTGTGTAAAAGAGGCACAAGGGGGGTCCTAAAACCGCCCTTAATACATACAAATTCATCCAGGCAGTTTCACCAATAGTGCAAATTGAAGCATAGACTTGTAACATATTTATATGCATATGTTACATTCAAGTGCTTCGGAGGTACTACAGTATACTTTAGGTAAACACCTTATAGATTTAGGCTGTAGCACATCCTTATAGTTCTGCACTTTCACATTCACCATACACTATTAATGTATACATTCATTCATTTATGAACTACACATTCTTTCTGACAAACTTTTACAGACTAACATAGAAATATAGTTCTATTTTTTTGACCAGTAGAGGTAGTTCTAAAAAGAACAGTTTATTCGTCTTTGTTGTTTTATATTTTTTTTGTAGTTTTTTCAACAATTTTTTATTTTTTTAAACAGTAAAATTGAACTTTTGAAACCCCAAAAATATGGACCTGGAACAAGAAAATTAAAAAAAATATATTTCTTAGGGCAACTTTGCTGCTCTTGCCTCTTGACAATCACGTCCACAGATTGCTCACCATAGCAAAGCAATTGATTGCAATGTTTGCAGTGGAAAGTGATCTCAGCAAACTGGGGAACAATAATATGGTTTGGAGTGCTTGAGTGCTAGCCACTGCAGTTGGTGGATTGTCCTGTAGGCTGCGTTTTGCCTCCCCTGCATAATTGTTCGGATGCAAGTTTTTGACGTGACGGTCCATACTCGCAGTACCGAAAGAGTACTTTTTTGTTGGGTCACCTCTCGATAATGTCACGTCACAGATCTTACACTTGACCTTAGGTGCATTCAGCTTTTTTTGTACCTCTGGAAAAGTGAAAAATTTCCATATAAAGGCTTCTTTTTTTTCTGAGGAGTCTCATATAAAAATTCATTTTCATCTGATGAATGGTCAGAGGGTGTTTGAGGCAGACCAGTCATATTGATGAAAATTGTCCTACAGGACTTCAGCTCCAAAGAAAAGATTCTGCTCCTCAGAAAGTCCAAGTACAATGATCTTTCAACAGTTGGAGTAGGAAGTATTATGAACCAATTAAATCCCTTCTTTTAAAGTCACATGGCTGTGCGTACTCTTACGGTGTGCTTACGGAGCTTTTACGCTGCGCTTACGGAGCTCTTACGGTGGGAGTACGTACGACGTACCAACGCGATAAGCGTAATTGCTTTGAAAAGTAATATACTCTTATTAAAAGTTTAAATAAACTATTTTCTTAATTATCCCAGATAATGTCTACCTTTAAAATGTACAATGAATACATAGATATATTGTTTTAAACATTATAAAACTTTCGTGGGGTGCGCGCACGGTGTGTCGTACAAACGTAAATGACGTCACACGGAAGCGCTTATGCGCCACATAACGTCAAAATGTATTTGTGACATATGCGTGCATACGCACTGAGTACAACTTACAATACAGAGGACGGTGCAATTACCATAAGCGTACGGTCGGATAATCCCAATCCCAAAAAAAGAAATTATATAGAATGTACTTTTTTTTATATATAATTTTTTTTTTATTTAGTTTTATTAGTTTACATTAAAATATGAATTATAAATAAATAAAAAGTATGTAAATATTTATTATAAAAATGAAGAAAAAAAGTTTAAAAAGAAAGAAATTTAAGAATTAATACATTTTACAATTATCATTTAAAAAACCTTTGAAATTCACTGAAAAAACCATAGGTTTCACACACGTTATAATTAGGAATTAGCATTTAAAAAAACTTAGAAATTCACTTAAAAAACCAAAGGTTTCACACATGTTATAGTAAGCTGGACATTTCACTCATACAAAATCATTGAAATTCCCCGTTCTAGTTAGTTCAGCTAACTATAACTTGCGCGCCCGCAATGCACTGCTAATGATGTCACATATTACATCACTCATGACATGGTCAGTGACATCACTCATGACATCACTGATGACATCTCAAATGACATCACTGATGACATCACTGATGACATCATCCTTGTGAAAGAGTGGCAGACCTCCTCTCAGCACAATATAACCTTTGAAACCTATTGTTTTTTCAGTGAATATATATATATATATATATATATATATATATATATATATATATATATATATTCACAGAAAAAACCATAGGTTATAGTCGATATATAGTTAGGAATTTGCATTTACAAAACCTTGAAAATTCAATGAAAAAACCATTGGTTTTAGGCCATATATAGTTAGGGATTTGCATTTAGAAAACCTTATTTTACTCGCATAAAACCATTGAAATTCCATATATAGTTAGATGCGCTAACTATATATCGCGCACCCGCAATCCACTGCTGATGATGTCACATATTACATCATTCATGACATGGTTAGTGACATCACTGATGACATCACTGATGACATCTCAAAGAATTGCTTGTCTCTCCATTTGATTGATTATTATCCAAGCATTTACTGTTTTACAATTGGTTCTCTTTGGATCATTCTCTATTTACAAACAAGCACAAAGTCGCAATACTCTGTTTAGTCTTTGCAGATAGAGAAAAATCGTGTAAAAAAATAAAAGTAATCGAGCAAAATCAGTAGACCACTAATTCGATCTCTTTTTGACCTCGGTAAAATACAAACATTAGGAACAACCCTTCATGAGAAATACGAAAATAGTGAAATGAACTGAGCTCCACACCATGAGGGCTGCAAGACAGCTCGACTCCGCCACCCACACCGCCCAAAATAACGAAAAACCCTATGCAAATATTATAAATATACACAACACACCAGCAAAGAAACAGAGTAAAACATTTTATTAAATAACTATTTACATAACTATTTTATACTTTTTATTGCCCGATCCGGCTAGCTCAATCGATCGAGCATGAAACTCATGCACTGATAGCAAGCGTTGAGAGTTTGTAGAACAATGGCTTCAGATTTTCCACATACGGTGTAGTGGCGCGAACTGGCAGGGGGCGTTTGGATTCTACCCCTTCCCCAAATAAGATTTTCATACGTGAATGTTCGTTCATGCTTTTTGTCCCTGAGTTGCTTCCATGTCACTGCCTTACACAAATGGCATAAGTCCTGGTTGTTGAGTGCCATACTTCAGAGTTCTAAGCAGCTCTTGTAACACTGTTTAAACCTTATTTGCACCTGCTGCAGCTTCACTATTCAAAGTAAGTGGGGTCCATTTGTGGACCTGACTGCATTGCAAAAAAAAATGTGATACGGTGCCTCCCTAAACCGCTTGACGGAGGCCCCCGAGGGGCGGTGAGATGGCGCGGACTGAGAGGGGGCGCTTGGCTCCTGCCCCCTCCCCAAGTCGTGTTGCCCTGGTGAGGCCTGAGATCGCCCCGGCATAGGCGGCCGGCTCCCGGGGTCCGGCGGAATTTTTTCCCTTTTGAAGAATTTTCCATTCTGGACCTTGTCCCACAATCCGTTTGACCTGAAGACACGCTGTCGTGGGGCGCCCCTTTACCGTTTTAGTTGCCATTCCGCCCGCTTTTGGTACTCTGTGCCTCTTCCGTCATTCAGCTGTTTACCGCCCGCTCTTGCGACTACAACGTCTCGCTCACCATGTAGTTGAGTTGCTCCCGCTCTTAAGATTTAACCAAACTTTTTGGACTGCTGAAAGCGGTTGTATTCCGACCGCTGGTTGGTGGAGACATTTTGACTATATTCTGGACCTGCATTGTCGCGTAATGCGTCATATGACGCGACGCGTTAGCGCACCCGGAAGTGCTCCGGTGCGCAAGGCGCAGCTTCCCGGAAACGATCCAGAGCGCGCCGCGCAGCGCGTAACGTAAGCATAACAGGTCATGTGACTTGTTAATAAAACTTTTCATTGGTTCATTTTACTTTTCTTTTCCTAATGATGTAAGACTAGGTCATGTGACCTAAAAATAACACTTTTCATTGGATTAAAACATTTTTTTTCCCAAACGATGAAAGCCCCACCTTGTTTCTGGATGTTTCAGACTGAAGCTGGCGTCACCATGAGAGCACCACCATCTCGTAGCTCCGTCGTGGCGATTCCGCAAGCAATCATGGCAGCCGCTCCCCACCGGAAGCCTGCGGGAGTCGACGGCCCCCAAGACTTTTGTACAATCTTCAAGGCTGAGGGGACGCTTTCGAGAATGGAACCCAAGCCCTGGCAGACAAGCGTCCGAGTTCCAAGGTGTCCCAGGGCCATTTTACTGGACCAGGCCCAAATCCGAAGAGCCGGCCGCCATTTTAAGAGTCCTGTGGAAGCCGCCTATCGCTGCACCGCAAGAGTGGGAGCAACTCAACTACATGGTGAGCGAGACACTGTAGCCGTAAGAGCGGGCGCTAAACAGCTGAATGGCGGAAAAGGCACAGTGTAGCAAAAGCGGGCGGAATGGCGACTGAAACGATAAAGGGGCGCCCCACTACAGCAGACAAGCCTCCGCCATGTGCTTCAAAACTGCATATGTATCTCGTGATATCAAGGTTGGGCAACCAGTACACAACAAGCAGTTACGAGTCCCATTTACACCGGCACCATTTTGGGCGCGGCCGGGCAGGTCCAGGATCTACTGAAACATAACAAATGAGGCTGACGTCTCTGACGAACAGCAGGACATAGCAAATAAACATGAACTCTCTAAAGCTGTTAACTCACTGCAGGACAAAACAAGTAAACCTGAAACCTCTGGAATAATTGTCGCTCAAAAGAACAACACACAAAACTCTGTAGAGCCTGAAGAAAAAAAAACAGAAGGGCACTGTAGTTTCAGACACACTTAACACTAATGACTAAACAAAGATATCGTCTGTTTATGAAGCAGTTATCATCTTCACAGAATTGACAAAGAAGTGTACAGACACCAATGCTATTAAGAAACACAAGGAAATCCTAACGCATCAGCATTCTCGGAAGAGGTTGACACAGATAACATCTTAAGGAACAAAGAAAGACCTGTTCACTCTTGACACCCCAGGTGCTGTGTATGTTGCACTATAGTGCTGCATCGAGAAAACGGACAACCCTATTGATGTGGATTTTTCATTATTGATTATTGTAAAGAAATGGCGACTCCCCCCTTTAGCAGATTAGCTAAATGTTTGCGTAATTTAGGCATAAAAGTTATATTATTGTTGTTGTTGTTGTTATCGTTATAGTTCTGGTTAATTTCAAAAAATGGTTAAATATATTTACAGTTTTTGTTGCGTTTGTTATATTTAAAAGTTAATAAAGTTTTAAAATCTAACTTTGTTGGAGTGCTATATATCTTTAAAAAATCGGGTGAATGGGGCCTTGAATCGGGTTATTGTCATGTGTGGGCTTTGCAAGTGTACTGCTACAAGATCGGACATTTCAAACTCAAATGCACGTTCTTTTTCTTACCTTTCCGAAGCATGGAGCGCAATAGCAGGCAGAGAAAGGGTGATGCACGTGTTGAACACTGCCTGGCCTGGCAAGTTGCTGGCAGTGCCCCCCCGCCCGCTCCTGAAAGAGGGCACACACACACCGCCGCCCCGAGTACTTCACAAATCTTTAAAAGACCATGCGCTTGTTCATGAGGCCTAAATGGTTTATCACCCCTTCTAGAACCCCTGCATCGACCCTCTGACGTTTCCTGGAAGAATTAGCACGTAACACAATACCAAGCCCTGTCAGCTGAAACCCCCGAGAAATCATGGGGCATATTATCAAGGGGGTTTATTTCCGCTTTTTTGGCTTTAAAAGCCAAAAAAAAAAGAGATAAAATTATCTCCCTATTACCAAGCTGTCGCTAACACCAGTTAGTGACAGCTAAAAGGAGATAGCGACCATCTTGGGCCCCGCTTTGCATATCAGTGATATTTATCACTAATGACATGCAAAGTGGGCGTGCCAAGATTTTAGCGACTGGAAACAGTCCCTAACCATCGCTATCTCCTATTACCAACTTTTGGAGATATTTGCGCTAAGCGCGAATATCTCCAAAACCTAACACCTGCCCTAAGCAGTTTTAGCCATGTTATCCAATGGGAAGTGGATAACATGGCTAAGAGCATTTGCTGGATAATGCATGAATATCGCTGACTTTTCAACGATATTCATGCATTGCGGCCGTTTTTTATCGCATTTGCGATAAACCTTGCTAATAGCAAGGTTTATGTGCGATAAAATTCGCCGATGTGCGGCGATAATTTTTGTCTCTAAACAAGTTAGAGACAAAAATTATCGCTAGTTGTTCGTAATATGCCCCCGGGTTTTTCCTTGCAGGAATCGGGAAGCGAAAGACTAGCACTGAAATCAGTAGTCTCACGCCTGAATCGGGAGGGTTGGCATGTCTGGATACTCTACAGCTGGGGCCATAAACTACATCCGCAGGGCTAGGTGATAGCCTGGGTCCGGCCTGGACAATCGGACACAGAGGAAGAGGAGTGTCAGAGGGTGCGTTAGTGAATAGGGTGAAAGGGAGGTGTTGGGCGGGCACAGGGTGTGATTCTCAGAGAAGAGCAGCGCAGATGGGGGGAAGTATATGGCCCATGCATGAGAGAGAGAGCGGGGGTGACCAGTGCGTGGGGGAGATGCTTGCGAGGGTGGGGAGCCATGCTGAGGATCGGCGGCGTGCAGACAGTGGCCCTGGTCAAGGCATCTAAAATGGCTGCCGTGCACGACAAAATTGTGGCATTGGACAAAAACGCCAGATGGCGCAGACAATGTTTATCAATAAGGATTCATTTATAACAAAATATTTACTCGCAGTGACAAAATGGTGGTCAACACTCCTGATTTCCATCGAATCGAACGTTAACAAACGTCACGCAGCAAAAAAAAAAAAAAAAGCTCACGCACAGAGCAGTTTTTAGACATGTTATCCAATGGAAGGTGGATAACATGGCTAAGAGCATTTGCTGGATAATGCATGAATATCGCTGACTTTTCAGCGATATTCATGCATTGTGGCCGATGTGCGGCGATAATTTTTGTCTCTAAACAATTAAAACGAAGCACAAAATGGCGAATTCCCGTTTCGCTACCAGTTTGCGGCCCAGTTCGCGGCCCGTGGAGCGCTTCTACCGTGAAAAATATTTTTTTTTTTATTTTCCCCACGGGACCCTTTAATAACCCCAACAACATTCCTAGGGGGTCAAGAGGGGTATACCTTGCCCCCTTTCAATAAATTCCCCCTTCGTTTTTCACCTCTTCTTCTCTCTCGATCCTACCGAGAGATAAGATGGCGGCCGCTCCGGACTGTTTAGAATGTTGACAGACACCGGAGAGCCAATCAGCTTTCTGCGCGCTGGAGCACATATATTGAGACCTAGCAAAGGCACATCGGGCTAACAGTCCCTACAATTTTGCCAAGTTTCGTGCAAATCCATTCAGCCGTTCGAGCTAAAAGTGAGTCCAACCGCCCTATGGAAAACTCAATGTTAAAAACGCGTTTTGGGACCCCCCTTTTTTCTCAGCCCCCCCTTGACGAAACCCCCCCAAATTATCAGGGGCTGCTCAGAAACAAAATGTGCCATTTTCCTGAAAATTTCAGCCGATTCCGTCCACAAACGCCAAAGTTATTAGACATAGAATTTTCAAAAATCCCATAGGGAATTAATCCTAACTATATATACCTACTGGCGATAGCCAGTAGGTAATATATATATATATATATATATATATATATATATAATATATATATATATATATATATCTATATATATATATATATATATATAAATATATAAATATATATATATCCCAACAAATGTTGCCTGCAAACGGAGGCGCCTCACAACAGGTAAGATTCAGCCATCAATCTTTAATGAGGTAAAATGAAGCCAGCCGCCGAACAGAACAGGAAATTGTAGCCTCCAGCCTGACGCGTTTCGTGTTCCAACAAAACTTCCTCAAAGGCATGAGTTCGGATAGCTGCATCAAGGTAATGATAAGCCCACTACTTCAATCACATACCCCGCCCACTGGGCGTCACCACCACTGCGGCATCTTGGTGGTCGTAGTGTCCCGTATTTCTACTATGAGCTACCTTGCCATGCTTCCATTGTCCAAAAAATTCATCCCCAGTGGACTGTGCTGCGCAGTTTTGGGCTTCGTAAAAGCATGTTGTCCCCCACAAAACGGCTCCTGTTTCCTTAAGTAACAGCGTAGATTGACGTTGTCACAGGAGTGTTAAAAATAACACTGGGGAATCTCCATGGCTTAGGCAAGCCGTAATTCATCCCAACAAAAGTTGCCTGCAAACAGAGACGTCTCACAACAGGTAAGATTCAGCCATCAATCTTTAATGAGGGGTAAAACGAAGCCAGCCGCCAAACAGCACAGAAAATTGCAACCTCCAGCCTGACGCGTTTCGTGTTCCAACAACACTTCCTCAAAGGCCATGAGATTGGATAGCTGCAGCAAGGTAATGATGAGCCCACTACTTAAATGACATACCCCGCCCACTGGGCGTCGCCACCACTGCGGCATCATGGACGTCGTAGTGTCCTGTATTTCTACTGTGAGCTACCTTGCCACGTTTACATTGTCCAAAGATAGAGCCGCACTCGAGGACAGGTTACTTCTCCCCCAAAGGTCCATTTATTAGTACAGGTAGTGATGTTCCTCTGCAATTAAAAGCACTTGACAGACTGCCTAAAGCATTTACCCAAAGGGATAAATGACAGCGCCGAACGAGGGTACTACAGGACATTCAAGCACCCGTCTGATGATGTAAAACCTTTGAAGAAGAGGACCAATCGAAACGCGTTAGGCAGTCTGTCAGGTGCTTTTAATTGAGGAGGAACGTCACTACTTGTACCAATAAATGCTTCTTTGGGGGGGACGTAACCTGTCCTCGAGTGCAGCTCTTTCTTTGAACAAACCCCAGCTTGTATGATATATATATATATATATATATATATATATATATATATATATATATATATATATATATATATATATATATATATATATATATATATATATATATATATATATATATATATATATATATATATGTATGTGGC
>NW_028243594.1:0-13994 GCF_964263255.1 Lissotriton vulgaris | reverse complement strand
AGGGGCGTGTACCAGTGATCACTTGGCATTATAAAAGTAAAAATGTAACAAACAGTCTTGTGCATGTGAACAAGGGCTTGCAGCCCGAAACGCGTTATGCATTTCCTGAAACGAACGTTAAACCTGGATTAAAAGAATTGTTACCTAATCTGGTGGTCCGTCTCCTGCTTGACGCTTCGCTAATCTACGTGGTTGGAAGTGGCGTTTGGAGTTCTTTGTGAATATATATATATATATATTACCTACTGGCGGTCGCCAGTAGGTATATATAGTTAGGATTTTTTTCCTATGGGATTTCTGAAAATTCTATGTTGAATAACTTTAGCGTTTGTGGACGGAATTGGCTGAAATTTTCAGGAAAATGGCACAATTTGTTTCTGAGCAGCCCCTGAAAATTTGGGGGGGTTTGTCAAGGGGGGGCCGAGAAAAAAGGGGGGTCCCAAAACGCGTTTTTCCCATTCATTTTTCCATAGGGCGGTTGGAATCACTTTTAGCTCGAACGGCTGAATGGATTTATACGAAACTTGGCAAAATTGTAGATATGGTTTGCCCGACATGCCTTTGCTATGTCTCAATATATGTGCTCCAGTGGATTTTGAGAAATTAACGTTTTAAAAAACAGATATATCTGTGACAGCGCTCCAGTTAGCGCCCCGGTTCGCGTATCTGACGCGTAACGGAACTTCGCGAAGTGAAGCTGATTGGCTCTCCGGTGTCTGTCAACATTCTAAACAGTCCGGACCGGCCGCCATCTTGTCTCTCGGTAGGTTCGAGAGACAAGAGGAGGAGAAAAACGAAGGGGGAATTTAATGAAAGGGGGCAAGGTAGACCCCTCCTGACCCCCTAGGAATGATGTGGGCGTTATTAAAGGGTCCTGTGGGGCAAATAAAAAAAATTCGATTTTTCGCGGTAGAAGCGCTTCCTGGTATGCGAACCGGGAAGCTCACCGGTAGCGTAACTGGAGTTCGCCATTTTGTGTTTCGGATGAATTTAATCACAAGATGGAGGAAAAACAATGTGGGAAATGGGTATAAGGGGGCACGGGAGACGTATCCTGACCCCCTAGGTTTTCTGAGGGTGGCTGAGGAGGCTCATATATGTCGGAAAAAAAATGTTTTGAATTTTTCACGCGGTTAGCTGCCGGTACGCGAACCGGGTAGCGAACCGGGAAGCGAACATAAGTGAAAATTAGTGAAAAAAGGTACATTCGAAATTTTAAAAGATTAATTATAGTTAAGGTAGCTCTGAAAAGAGCTTTTGGGTTCTGTGTAAGTTCTAGGTACTTAAAGTAGGTACCAATACACAGTCTTAAATTTTGTATGAAAACTCTGTTTCCCTCATCTGAGAAGTGCACACCATCTCCTCTGTAGATATCTTGCATGTAGTAACGCAAGTTATTGTTGTAGATGGCGCCCATTCCATGGTCTCTCATATAAGCTGAAACAGACTTATTTACATGCTTCCTCGCTTTCTCAATTTGTGGACAAATTTGATTGGACCACCTCCATTTCTGTCTTTGGCATATATTGCAATATACCAAGGCAGTTTGAGGAAAAAGTGCCATTAATTGCTCAAAGGTGTCCTTTAAGAGTATTTCCAGACCTACCCCAGTCAAAGTGCCCAAATCATTTCCTCCACAGTGCACTATTATGAGGTCAGGGTTTGGCAAATGTAAAAAGGTTTTCACCAATGGTATCAATTGGTAACATCTCAATCCTCTTTGGCCAATCCATTTGATTTCCACATTTTGTAAATTGAGGTTGTGTAAATTTCTGTTATCAACATACCTGTGAGCCCAGTGGATGTAGCTATGTCCAAGAATCCAGACAGAAAACATGGTGAGAGGAGGTTCTGCTGCAGTCAGATGAAGTGTGGGAATGAAATGGCAGTTGAAACAGTAGGAGTTTGTAAAGAAAAAAACTGTGAAGTTTCAGTGCTAATGATTCACTAGCAGTGATTGGTGGATTTCCATTTCTGAAAACAGAAAGTTAGGGTGCATGGATGTGTTCTTTGAAAGATGTAATTTGAATGGTTAAGAAAAAATGATTTTGAGAAACATTGCAGTGGATTAGCAGGTGTACTGAGAGTTCAGAGTTCATTTGAAACATTGTTGTGCGAGCTTGTAAACAAGAGAGGTCTTTCAGGAGGTAGTTGCTATGGAAAAAGGGCAGAAAGGGCAGAGGGGGAAGGCTGTTGATTTGAAAAAAGTGAGGGAAGAGTTTTGATTGGGTGACATGAGAGATATGTGTGATGAAATACAGCATTTCTGTGCCTTTGTTGGTTGCAGCCTCTGGAGTGCATACCCTTTGCTCTGCTAAAGAAAAATTGGTGTGTGTCTGAGACTGTTTTGAAATTCAAAAAGCATTTGCTAAGGTGAGAAAAAAATTGTTTAATTTAGATAGAGACTAGTATAGTTTATGGAGAAAATAAGGAAGCTAGCTGTGCATTTAAAATGTTGTTTTGTGTCAAGTGTTTTCATTATTTTTTCCAAAAAGATTTTGCTTATTTGACAAATTATAATTATAGATAATGTGAAGTATTAGTACTGACAGGGTGTGCTTGTACATAGGAGGTGTGCTGTGTTTTCAAAGTATGACCAGAAAATCGTTTTTTAACAAAAAGACATGCTTTTTACATTTATGAGAAGGACAACATGGGGTGTGCTTTTTTAAATAAATATTTTACTTCCCAACATGAATATGGGAGAATAATTTGCTAGTTTGTTGGTTTAAAAACTCGTTTCTTGAAGTCATTTAGGTTTCACAATATGTTCTGCAAGAGTTACATAGTCAACATGGGGGCATATTTACAAGGCTTATGAGACACATTCACGTAATTTTCCCCATTTTAAAAGTGACTTTAAAGGTGGTGCAAGGTCCTTGTAAATACACCCTCATGAGTGCTTTGCAAATTTAAGTCATTTTCCCCTGGTGCATGTGCCTTGTAAATACGCCCCTAGGTGTGCTAGACAATTTTAAGGTACTTCTCCCATGAATCTGGGAGACTAATTTGCTTACATGATGTGTTTTAAAATCGTGCTAAGGTGAGAAAAGATTTATTTAATTTAGAAAGAGATTTGTATGCTTTTTGGAGAAAATAAGGAAGCCAGCTAGGGTGTGCTTGTACATAGGAGCTGTGCTGTGTTTTCAAATTATGACCAGAAATTCGTTTTTTCAAAAAAAGAAATACTTTTCACATTTATGAGAAGGACAACATAGGGTCTGCTTTTTTAAATAAATATTTCATTTCCCAACATGAATATGGGAGAATAATTTCCTTGTTTGACGGTTTAAAAACTCGTTTCTTGAAGTCATTTAGGTTTCACAATATGTACTGCTAGAGTTTCATAGTCACTATGATAATAATGATATACATTTAGGACTGTTTAGGGGGCATGGATATGCTGAGGCTTCTGTAATTGTCAAAGGAGGAGAATTATGTACATTGCACTGCTGCATACAGTCCTCACCTTCTGCATACTCTTGGATATGCTAGACTATATCTGCTCAATGAGATACCTAAGCTGAGGAAACACAGGTGATGTGATTGTGAAATGAGCAAAAATATTTGTACGTTTTTCAATTACATCACCTGTGTTTCCTAACATTACTAATCACATTGTGCAGATGAGGTTTAGGCCTGTCCAGGGAGACAGAGGAGGTCTGGCCTTTGTTCAAGTGTGCAGTGGACATGACTCATTTCACCTGTTGGCCTGCACATGTATTATGTCCTCTGTACTCTTCAACAAGCCAAAATTTCATCTGCAACCCTGAGTAGGCCTCACCTCAAACAAACTTTTGTGACTGCAAGACCTGCCTTTTTGCTCCTAGATAGTTTTTGGTTTTACCATGGCTGCCAGACAATCCAGCATTCCTCTGGATAGGCCACACCTTATGCTGGTGCAAGGGCCTTGTAAATACGCCCTCATGTGTGCTTGGTAATTTTAAGTCACTTCCCCCTGGTGCAAGGGTCTTGTAAATACACCCTCATGTGTGCTTGGCCATTTCAAGTCACTTCCTCCTGGTGCAAGGGCCTTATAAATACGCCCTCATGTGTGCTTTGCAATTTTAACTCACTTCCCCCTGGTGCATGGGTGTGGTAAATACGCCCTCATGTCTGCTTGGCAATTTTAAGTCACTTTCCCCTGGTGTAAGGGCCTTGTAAATACAACCCCATGTGTGCTTGGAATTTTAACTCACTTCCCCCATGGTGCAAGGGCCTTGTAAATACGCCCCCTTTGTCTATGTTGTTAAATTACTGTAGGTAGAATTGACAACTAGTGTGTTAATTGTTTGCCTACTGTTATTGGTTTACTGTTTGGTAATAGTGCTTAATATCAATTTTTAAAAAAAATTTCCACAGATTTAACTGAAGATCTTTTGAAAACTTTAAAAATGCCCTCAAGGCAGAGAAAACAAAAAGAAGCAAAGCGACTTACACTCCACCTTGGTAAAGATTTGCAGCAGTCCTCTACTATAAAATCGTTTCAAGTCGCCAAAAAAGCTCCGGGTAAGAAAATGAAATCATTTTTAAAAAGAATTTGCAGACAAAAAAATACCAATATTGAACATGTTGTAGTGCAGAAGAAGAGAGACAATTTAAAGGAAAAGGAAAGGCCCATCAAAAAAGTTTCTGCTAGAGCAGGAGATAAGTCTGTGCATGGCAGTAGAAGGGAAAATCAATTCTGGGACATTCGTAGGCGAATGTTCCGCAACAGAATAATTGTCAATTTGTTAAAAATTTTTAAGAAAGGCCAACAGAAAGTGGCATTTTATAAGAAAAAGAAAAATGTAGAGAAAATTATTGATCAGGCTTTCGAAATTAAGCGAAAGTTATTTATTTTGGTAATCAATAGAATTAGGAAACTAAACAAGGTAATTTCTGATTTCAAATCAAATAGTAGATGGAAGAGAGTAGTTAATCGTAGTAATTTTTGTGAAGTTTTCTCAGGAGAATGGATGCATAGTTCAAGTTGTGAGGCATTTTTCAAGGAGGAGAGTTACTTCCAGGACAATGATTTGGTGCATGCAGTTGACACCAGTGGTCGAGCATATGAGGTAAAAGATGGTTGTCCGGTTGAAAAAGAAAAACGTGTGTCTGCAGATGCAGAAGAGGTGTTAGGTGATGAGGTTTTAGGAAGACGTCCTAAGGGTCCAGTGTACACCTGGAAATATAGTAGTGTTTGTTGTGTGCGACAGGATTCCATCAATTTGCTTTGTGATTTTGTTCGTACATTTAATAAGAAAAGTTTAAAACAGAAAATGAAGTTGTTGCAAGAATTAGATCCTTGCAGAGTGAGAGAAGTAACAGGTTTGCATGGGCATTCACTGGCTTGTCTTTCCAGAAGAGTATGCCAGAGTGTTTTTCATCATTTCAGGATGCTTGCAGTGCATCATAATAAAGTGAGGAAATTAGTTAGAATGTTGTATTATGCTAAGAGTCCAGCAATTATGCTTAAACAATTGAGCAGTGCTCTTTTGCATGGTCCAGAACTACATGTGAAGAATATTTGTGAAGAAATTGAGTTCTGTTACTTTGCTAGTAAAGAGAACAATGTTGAAATTGACCCAGTAGAAGAAGGTAATGTGGAAGAGAGTGTACAGATTTCTTATATAGATAAGTTTCACAAGGAAATTTCCATCTTTCAGGTGAAATCAAGTGAGAGGCCTAATTTCACTTGTGTGTGTTGTCGACGGACTTATTATAAGAATCAGACTAAGTTAGTGGATTTATATGCAAAAAGTGAAATGGAAAACAATAGTGAATGGAAGGATTTTGCCACATACTTGATGGTAGAAACTTGTTTTGATTTGGGATCGGACCAACATATGTGTACTTATTGTTTTAACAAATTAAACCAAAACCGGATGCCTGCTAGAGCGGTTTATAATAATCTGGAATTGGTTGACATTCCTTCTGAATTGAAGGATTTAAATACTTATGAATCTATTTTGATTCAAAGTGTGCATCCCTTTCAGGCTATTGTACGAATGGAGCCAAAGACAGGGAAATTGCCTCCATCAGATTTACAGAGAGGATTGAAGGGAAGAGTTGTTTATTTGCCTTTAGATTTGAAGAAAAACATTAATACAATTGGAGTAGAGAAAGTGGAAGAGGAACCTCTGGTTATCCTAGTTAATGGGGTTCCGACAAAGAGTAAGAAAATCTGGCAAGATTTAGTGGATGTTAGGAAAGTCAAAAAGGCAACATTGTATTTGATAAAAAACAATGAGTACTACAAGAATGTATGTGTTGCAGAAGAGGAAGTAAGTGAAGAAGAAGACAGCGAATTGTGTGTTGGACAAATTGAGAAAGTAGAAGCCTCTAAAAATGAAGAAATATATAAACATTATAGTGTTCATCCTTTGCATTCCAAGAAAGTCATGGGGAATGCTATTGAGTTGTTTCAAATGAAACAAGCCAAAGGGAGTCCCATTAGTGTTTGGGAGGAAAGTTTGGAAGCTCAGTGTTTTCCACAGTTATTTCCCACATGTCGAGGAGGACGATATGATGAGCGACCTGATCAAATTCCTGCTTCTGAATACCGGACTTTACGATTGTATGCAGAAGATCCTAGGTTTCCTCAATGCATTCCCTATTTGTTTCATCTATTGTTTGAAAGTGATCTGTCTGGACTGTCTTATGCAGTGAACCACATCCTGAAAAGTGGTGTACAACTGCGAAATATCTCAGCAAGGGACTTTATGGATAAAGTCAATGTGCAAGACAGTATTTTGGATTCTGACCTGATTAATCTGATAGCATGTCAGCGTGGTACTAATGAGTATTGGTACCATCGTCATGGTGACTTAAAATGTATGCTGAGGAACTTAGGAACTCCCACATGGTTCCTCACTCTCAGCTGTGCTGAGTATGGCTGGGAAGACTGACTTGAATTTCTACGAGAGGCAAATGGAAACATTGAAAATATTGAATTCAAGACACCCGGAGAACTGTGCTCTTTGGATCCAGTGAATGTATGCAGGTACTTCAATCATAGATTTGAAGCTATGATGTCTTTCATCACGAACAAGAAAAATGGGAGCTTACGAATGTTCTGACCGGTTATCTTCAGCAAGTCTCTATGCCAAATCTAGGAGGATCATTTTGGCAAGTCTTGGTCTTGCTGCAACGCGTAATCGAGTTCTGAAACCTGTACGGGAAATTGAGTATTTGGCGGAGAAGGAGCCAAGCAGTACAGATATTTTGAAGACCAACATGTTGGATACATATTATCCAAATAGAAGCAGTCACCTGGAGAATGTTTGTCTGTATGAGGTTCTACAAAATTACATTTTCAAGAGGAACATCACAGAAGATATTGATAAAGGAGTGTATGCTGTAATTGGAAGTGAGGGATGTCTGATCAAGCAAAAAAAATGTCTATTGGTAAATCATCGAAAATTGGATTGCGAATCTCCAGAAAGAAAAGAGTTTTTCTATTTAGCTCTTTTGCAACTTTTCAAGCATGGTTTCCAATGTCATGCTTGCCTTTGTGCATTTGAGAATGCAGGAAGTTCTTAAAACAGAGTATGATGTGTTATTTGGTGGCAAACACATCATTGTTTTCGGTGATCTTCTGCAGCTGACACCAGTGAAAGGACAACCAGTGTTTAAACTGCTTACGCATGAAGATACCAGGAAGTGCCTAGGGAGCATTGGCAACGTTAACATATGGTTAAACTTCAATTATGCTGAGCTGCGTGAAAATATGCGTCAGGCGAAGGATGAAGATTACAAGAATATTCTACAAGATGTTAGAATCGGGAAAGTGACTGAGCGTGGGAAAGAAGCTTTACATGCACGATTACTGTCAAATTTGTATCCAGAAGAAGACGTTCTGCCAGAGAATATTTTTCATAAAATTACTGAGAAGAAATCGGGAATATGTTTGATGCCAACTCTTGCAGAATGTTCCATCTTCAACAACAAAATGTTGAATTTAGAAAACCAAGAGATTGTGAAACTGGAAGCTATTGACAGAATAGAGCATATGGGTGCAACAATTGTTTTGTCTGAGAATTTGAAATCTAAATTGGATTCATTAGAGAGGACTATATCTAAAACTGCTGGTTTTGAAAAGACTCTGAATGTGTGCTTAAATTGCCGTATTATTTTGTGAAGGAATTTACATGTTGAAAGAGGTCTGGTAAATGGATCAATGGGTAATGTTGTTGATTTTGAGAAATACAGAAATAGAGATGGAATTAAATTTAAAAAAAATAAATTTGATGGCATTGAGGAAGTACAGCTAATTGGTCGTTTGCACAGCTAGGTTTTTGCTTGTAAAAGACTTATATGTTCGCCGTAAGCAATTTCCTGTTTGCTTGGCATATGCGGTAACAATCCATAAATCACAAGGTTTAAGTGTAGACAGTGCTTTGGTGAATATTGGCAGTTCTGTGTTCAAAGAGGGTATGGCTTATGTAGCATTGTCACGAGTCAGAACTTTATCGGGTTTGTACTTGATTGAGTGTGATGTTACAAACATTTGTGCGGATCTAGATTGTGTTAAGGAATACAATAGGTTAAGAAGAGAGTATGCGCCACATTTGCCTCAATATCCTTTGTTTGAGAAACGTGTGGTAGGCCGGAAACGAAGAAATATCACTAATAGTAGGGAGGTTGTAGCAAAAAGATCAAAAGTCGATGAACCCAAAATTGTAAGCAGAAAGAAATTGAATTCTGTTGAAGATGTTGTTGGTTTTCAATTTGAAAATAGTTCTGGTGTCAACTGCTATGCTAATGTAGTGGTTAATGTTGTCTTTTCTCTAGAAACTTTAAAAGAACAGATTGTGATCAATTCGGATCAAAGTTTTTGCTGTTTGTTGAATTCTTTGTTAGAGAAATGTAGCGCTGATAGAACAAGAGTAGAAAGTGTGTCTGAAATTCGAAATCTGTTAGACAAATGTTCAGGTCAAACACAATTCTCTCAAAATATTCAGCAAGATTGTCAGGAGTTTTTAATGTATATGCTTAATGTATTGCAAGATGAAGGGGTAGATGTAGATCATCTGTTTGGCCTTTCTTATCAATGGCAGCATGACTGCGAGAATTGTACGTTATCAAGTACTACTAGTGTAGACTCAGAAAGATTTATATATTTAACTTTGCCAGACAGTAAATCAGTATCCTTTAATAAGCTAGTAAAAGCAGCCGATCAAAACATGGAGTGTAGCCAATGTAAGTCTGCAATGCTGTCCACATTATTTATACGAAGATATGGCCAGTATGTCATTTTAATGTTCCAACGATGTAGGCCTGATGGAACAAAATTGACAACTTTAATTAAAAATTTTGTGGCTTCTCAGTTGTCAATATCAGGAAGGACTTTTCTAACTGCAGCAATTATATATCATGAGGGTCCTTCAACAACATCAGGACATTACACAACTTATTTGAAGTCTGGAAACAGCTGGTCATTCTGCAATGATTCTGTTTTAACTTTCAAAAAAAGATTGCCTTTTCACCTTAAAAATTCTTACCTGGTGTTCTTACAAGCAAAATTTTAGGGAAGGAATCTCAGGATTTGTTCTGAGGAATTTCAAGAGGTTCTAATGGCTCCTACACTATATAGCCTTGTGGATAAGTGTAGCACAGAGCGAAAATTGTTAGTTTTAATAAGCTAATTCAAGCAGCAGATCAAAACAAGGAGTAGAGGTAATGTAAGTCTGCAATGCTGTCCACATTATTTATAGAAACTTATGGGTGAAATGTCATTTTACAATTCCAACTATATAAACCGGATGTAAATAAGTTGTCAAGTCTAATAAAAAATGTTTTGGCTACACAGTCGTCGATATCAGGAAGAACATTTGTAACTGCAGCTATTATATGATATGATGGTCCTTTGACAACATCAGAATATTACACAGCTTATTTGAAATGTAAAAAAGGCTGGTCTTTCGGCAATGATTACTATTTGACTATGAAGCAATGTTGCCTTTTGACTTGTTTTCAGAAGTGAGAATTTAGGGTAGGTAACTGGACTATAATGATTCTAGGTGTTGCTGTAATTTAGTGTGCTGTTTTAAATTGCTTTGTATGTCACATTTTTGTTAAAACGATGGAGCTTATCTTTCAGAAAGTGGCGGGCAGAAAATAATAACAGCACAACAGAGTATAAGCTGTTCATAGGACATCCTTTGACGTCATGGAAAGTAAGTTACTTTTGAGGATTTCTGATTTCTGATTGGTTATATTATATGGGTTTTTTAAACACAATCATTTTGATTGTGTTTTTTTTCCCCGCTGTTATATGATGAATACCTTCAACTCACTGTTTTTAGTGAAATTTGATATATTCTGAGAACAGCAAAAATAAACCATTTAATATGTATAATTAATTCTGTACTTTGAATTGTGATTTTTAATATGTACTCATCTTGTCTCATGCTCACTCATTTTTTACTACCTTCTATCAATTTTAAAATTTTTGTTCTTTCATTCACAGATTGAAAGTATAAAAATAACAAGTGACTAAGTTAACGACAATTATAAGGTAAGTGTTTAGTACTCATTCCGTTACATCTCTATCACATTTAACTTTTATTAGTTCCACTGCTTCATTTCTTTAACCCTCAGTTTCCTGCCTTTGCTACTTCCCTCATTCCTTTTCTATTATCTATTATACAGTATCTCTGTGTTACTCCCTCTAGCTATCTTTTAACATTATTCTCTCTGTCTTCTTCCCTTATACTCACTCTTCCTTTTTTTTAAATTTATTTTTTTTGTTTCGCTTCCGGTTCGCGTACCGGGGCGCGAACCAGGAAGCGAACTTTTTAAAAAAAGAGGTTGCCAGAGTGCTAAACATTCTAGCATTTTTTTTATAAATGGGAGGTAGTTCTGAAAAGAACTTTTTTTTATTGTTTTTGTTGTTTTACATTTTTTTAAATTATTTTTATGAACATTTTTTGTCTTTTTTTGTATTTTAAGAACTGTTTTATATTTTTTTATTTTTTTGGGGGGGGGAACGATAAACAGTCATTATAAGGGGCTCAACAGGAGCAAAAAAAAAAAAGATAATTTACTTTCGGGGGCTGTTTCGAACATTTATGATTTTCATAAGCTGTGTTTATGAGAGTTATACTTTTTTCCCCATAGGAAATTAACTTGCAGCAAAAAATACAGGTATGTTTCATGTTACCAAAGTTCATCTGTATGTTTGGGACCGTCTCCCTCGCCTCTGGTCCCGTCACTGTCTGTTCAGCTGATGTACTGGCCACAGGAGGGGTGTTTTCCTGTAGGTCACGTACCTGTGCAGCACTGTAATTAATAGGATGCCACCTCTCGATGTGGCAATGCATGGTGTAATTCCCATAGCTGTATTTTTTATCTGTTCCTCTGGATAGTTCTTTGTCACAGATCAAACAAGTGACATAACGGGCATTCACTTTTTTTTGGCCCTGGGGATATGTAAAGAATTGCCAGATGTAGTTTACTTTGACATGGGACCTCCTTGGTTCTTCTTGCAAAAACAGCCTGCTCACTTGCTGATCTTCCTCTTCTTCCTCTTATTCTTCCTCTTGATTAATGAGGACCTGAGGAGGTGGTCCATCCTTTTTTGGTGGTGGTGGTGGTGGTGGAGGGGCTCCAGCAGCTGCAGCTACAACACTTGCCATTTTTGCAAATTTTCCAAAGTAGGTCTTTCTCTCATAAAAATGAAAGTCAGAGTGAGGAAAAAAGGTGGGGCTTTCATCATTTGGGAAACAAAAAGTTCTAAACCAATGAAAAGTGTTATTTTTAGGTCATATGACCTAGCCTTACATCATTAGGAAACCAAAAGTGAAATCAAACAATAAAAAGTGTTATTTTCAAGTCACATGACCTGTTACGCTTACGTTATGCGTCCCGCTACGCACCCGGAGCGCTTCCGGGTAGCTGCGCTTCGCGCCTCGGTTCGTGTTCCAGAACGCTTCCGAGTGCGCTAACGCGGCACGTCATAAGACGCATTACGCGGCAACGCGATACGTCGCGCTTACGTGACGCGTCACGATGTTGTTTTCTAACGCGGTAGTTGTGCTAACGGAACGTTTACCGGTTCACGGACCGGGTCGCGGAACAAAATTGAGCTAACGGGAAGCTACCCGGTGCGCGGACCAGTAGCGAAACAAAAAAAAAAATAACAAAAAAAATATATACATAAAAAAATTATATTAAAAACATATAAAATATATTTTTCCATTAAAATAAGAATACATTTGACAGCTTTTGATATTTGCTATTAAAAAACCATTGAATATAGACCATATATAGTTAGGAATTAGCATTTACAAAACCTTGAAAATTCACTGAAAAAACCAAAGGTTAAAGACCATATATAGTTAGGGATTAGCATTTACAAAACCTTATTTTACTCACACAAAACCATTGAAATTTGCATATATAGTTAGTTGCACTAACTATATATCGCGCACCCGCAATCCACTGCTGATGATGTCACATATTACATCATTCATGACATGGTCAGTGACATCACTGATGACATCACTGATGACAACTCAAATGACATCACGGACAACATCACTGATGACATCATTTATGTGATAATACAATGAACCTCTTCAGACTCTAATATAACCTTAGATACACTCAGTGTAAACAGACACTCACAGATTGTCACTCATCCATAGAGTTACTCATACACCTAGTCAGTCATGCAAAGAATCAATCACACCTCCATTTCCTCAACTATACAGTTATACACACCTTACTTATTCAAACATATTCTAACACATATTTACTCTCTTATACAATCACTGATACAACTTTTCAATGATCCATGCAGCCACTCACATATTCACTAGCTCTTATACACAGTAATTTATATATGTCAACTCTCACATGTACTGTGTTTTACATATGTACTTACTTTGACATGTAGCACTGAGATATCCATTCACTCACCAATACACTCATGCACACAGTCAACCACCCATACAGCTGTTTCCACATGCAGTTTTGAACCCATACATCTAGTGAATCAACTGTTCACACATCTATGCACAGAGTCAAACACCTCCCAGGCACCCACACACACACACTTACTCTCCCATACAAATACTTGGGCAACCAATCAATAACCCATATAGTTACTCATATAGCTACTGATCAACACATGCAGCAGTTTACAGACCAACAGATATAATGATGCACAAATTAAGACAGTTTAGTCACTAACCCATGCACTCAGTGAGACACATTTAATCACTCTCTCATACAGTCAGTCATGCACCTACTAAATCCTTCTTCCAGACACTTATACATCCACTCATTGTTCAATATGTAAGACATACTTTAACTTTACAGAAACATACAGTCACTGGATGATGTCATCAGTGATGTCATCAGTGATGTCACTGACCATGTCATGAATGATGTAATATGTGACATCATCAGCAGTGGATTGCGGGTGCGCGATATATAGTTAGTGCAACTAACTATATATGCGAATTTCAATGGTTTTGTGTGAGTAAAATAAGGTTTTGTAAATGCTAATCCCTAACTATATATGGTCTATAACCTTTGTTTTTTTCAGTGAATTTTCAAGGTTTTGTAAATGCTAATTTCTAACTATATATGGTCTATAACCTTGTTTTTTCAGTGAATATATATATATATAGACCAAAGGACACAGCGAGGAAATTTTCACAGCGACCATTTATTCACAAATGCAAGGCATAATGCATTTCTGAGTCTGCCTTCTTTGGTTGCCTTTTTTCACTGGGTTACACTCGCTCCCTCCTTTAAACAATCATGGCGCTCCCATTGGGCATGATTATAGCAGGCTCTGCTCATTAATTACTTGCAGCTGCAGTCCGATGTGAATGATTGCAAATCCCAGCTTGCATTTATTCGGTAGATGCGGAATGTGGAGCCCGGTCATGCTTCATTGCATGCTGATGTGCCTGGAAAAGGGGGGAGAGGGCTTGGTAACTGCCGGGTGATTCCAAAAGTTAACGTGTTCATGGCCGCCTCGAGTATGTATATATATA
>NW_028243593.1:0-1000 GCF_964263255.1 Lissotriton vulgaris | reverse complement strand
ATGGACAGAGTATCTGAATTAAACAGAACACTCGTACCCCGTCAACAGATCAGTGCTTGATCCATCACCATTTTTTAGCTCACTGCACCATCCCAGCTCAGAACCTGGCTACATGCAAATTAGTCTGTCCCTGGGCCAGTGCATTATGGGAACAGGGCAGACCAAACTACCAAGCCAATTTTTATACTGGAAAGGAAACAAGCTTCCGGGGACCGGTTTCTGGCATTACAGTCGTCTTCCGCCCGGCTTGCTTGAATCCTGATGGTGCAGTGAGCAAGGGACTCACATCTGAGTATACCCTTCCACGCTTATGGTGGACAAAACGATTCAGAAAAGGGGGTGGTGATGGACAGAGTATCTGAATTAAACAGAACATTTGTACCCCGTCAACAGATCAGGGCTTGATCCATCACCGTTTTTTAGCTCACTGCACCATCCCAGCTCAGAACCTGGCTACATGCAAATTAGTCTGTCCCTGGCCCAGTGCATCATGGGAACAGGGCAGACCAAACTACCAAGCCAATTCTTATACTGGAAAGGAAACAAGCTTCCGGGGACAGGTTTCTGGCATTATAGCCGTCTTCGGCCCGGCTTGCTTGAATCCTGATGATGCACTGGGCCAGGGACAGACTAATTTGCATGTAGCCAGGTTCTGAGCTGGGATGGTGCAGTGAGATAAAAAACGGTGATGGATCAAGCCCTGATCTGTTGACTGGGTATGAGTGTTCTGCTTAATTCAGATACTCTGTCCATCACCACCCCCTTTTCTGAATAGTGTAATTATGACGCATCAGTAGTGTGGCAAGGAGGGCGCATTGAAAAGTGACGCATCGCTATTTTCACGCAGCGATGCATCACTTTTCATAAATGAGGCCCGTAGTGTTGAAAGCCCTTCTTTTATACACATTTGTGCATTCGAATTGGGGAGAAATGTCTAGAGCCATACCTTTGAGTTGCACAGATGTACTGCCTTCATGACCCCGGCTCCAGATTAACTACA